>NW_027667541.1:0-12658 GCF_963924665.1 Micromys minutus
AAGCTCACCGTCCGCTTTCGACTTTACCAGAATACACGAGCTTCCATTAATTATTTTTTAAAGATTTATTTATTTATTATTTATTTTATATGTAAGTGCACTGCAGCTGTCTTCAGACACACCAGAAGAGGGCATCTGATCCCATTACAGATGGTTGTGAGATTGAACTCGGGACCTCTGGAAGAACAGTCAGTGCTCTTAACTATTGAGCCATCATCTCTCCAGGCCCCCATTAATTATTTTTAAAGGGGCAATACAAATACTCGTGTCTGTCACCTGACCACTGCTGCCTCGTCTTTCAAGCCAGAAAATACAGCTCAGCAGTACACCACTTATGTAGCTTGGATATACAAGGGCCTCATTAACCCCCAGCAGAGAAAATAGAAATAATAATACAAAAGCATGTAGCCCGTGCACGCATGTGCTTTACACATGTTCTCATAGAGGCATGACTAAAAGAAGAAAGAGGGGCTTGATTTTTCTTTACACTATCCTGTACGATTCTCTTTTTTTTCTCTGGTGACCTAGTAGTACACAATTCTAATCAGACTTGGTCTTGGAGAAGGTTCCAGACATGAAAGCCATCTGAGATGTGAAGAAACCTACCAGAAGGCTACAGCAGTGACTCGGGAAACAGAGCACAAGCTGAAAGCACTAACTCCAGAAAGAAACTAAACTCTGGATTTCATAAATATCCAAAGCTTTAGGATTGTGTGTGTGTGTGTGTGTGTGTGTGTGTGTGTTTGTGTGTGTGTGTGTGTGTCTGTCTGTCTGTCTGTCTGTCTGTCTATCTATCTGTGTTTTTCATATGCCCCCTGCTATCCTGAAGTTTGCTACCTACACTGCTCTCAAACTCAAGAGAGATCTGCCTGCCTCCGCTTCCTGGAAAGGATACACCCATGTCTGGACCAAGGTCTGTATCTAAAGTGGTAGCCACAAGTCTAACAACAGACCAGTCAATAGGCCCGTGGCTCTGTCAACAGCATATCCCAACACAGCAACAGGAGTCACACGGGAAGAAGTGGGGACTTCATCAAGAAGGTGCCGCTGCCTGGCCCAGGCTCAGAGCACTTCATAAATACCTACTAATTTAGTTTCAGCAAGTTCAAACATACTACTCTTCAACTGCTCTTTAACCATGTTTAGATGAGCCAGGCAGTGGAGGCACACACCTTTAATCCCAGCACTCAGGAGGCAGGGGCAGGACCTCTGAGCTCGAGGCCAGCCTGGTCTACAGAGTGAGATCCAATACAGCCAGGGGCACACGGCTTGAAAAACAAACATTTAAACGGAAATGTTTAGCTGAAAAGCATCTACTTTTCTACAGATCTGTCCTGTCCATAGCAAAATTTGTTACCCGAATCTTTTGGCTAATCAACCGGATGCCTCACCAGATTACGGAGAGTATCCTGTGCAAATAGATCCACTTGTTTAAGAAACAGGTACAGCACGTCTGTTAGGTGCTGTAAGGAAATAGATTTCACGGCCCAGTAAAATTAGAAGGATTCCAAAATAAAGTTAATTTAAAAACATAATCAATCAAGCAACAAGTTGATGTAGACAGATGGTGTTAGACAGCAACCTTTATTAGGTAAGAGGGCTGGGTTAGTGAGGCAGCTCTGGGGCAAGGGCACCTGCCATCAGGTCTTACAGCCTGAGGTGAGCTCAGGAGTTAGGGCGTCTACCACCAAGCCTGACAGCCTGCTTTGGGAGCCGATGCTTAAGAATCACATATCTGGTAAAGAGCTTACATTCTGAGTCATAAAGGACTCTTGTAAGTCAGTACAATGACACACACCTGTGCCGCCCCTTCCTTTCCTCTTTGTCACCTGACACGAGCTAGGGCTATATGGGAAGAGGAACCCTTCAGTGAGAAGGCGCCTCCCTAAGACTGTTTCATAGAAGAGAGCAGCAGCGGTGGTGGAGGACACGTCAGCAGATCACAGTGAAATAAATCAAAACAGTTCCAAACGGGGCAGCTGTAGCTCCTCACAGCCTATTAAGGATGCGCTCACAGAGGAACACTGAGTGTGTGCGTCTGTGAGTGTGTGCACACGTGTGGGCTCACACTCTGTGTGGCTCAGTTCTCTTCTCCCATCTAAAGCTGCATAGTAAATCCTCATGACTACTCAGAGAACTATCTTTTGCCACTTAATTTTGCCAAGAATCTACTCGACATTCTAACAAATGTTTCCGTCTTCCAGCCTCTGGGAACTTGGCTCGATATCTTCTTTTCTCAATCTAAAAGAAACGACACCAATGTGGTCTAATACCCTAGGGAGAGCTTTCCCTTCAATCACTGCTCATGTGACCTCCATGATCCCTCCCCCAGCATAACTTCTTTTCTATTAGTGGAGATGTTTCCAATTACAGCCCATTTTGTGGCCAAAGATGACATCACTCAGATAGGGGGTAGTTTTTGTGGGCTGGTTGTTTAAATAAGAAAATACACTAAGCAAATAAGATTCTTCGTTTCTTGAGACCATCTGCAACAACTCAAGTCAGCTGTCCTGCGGCTGGACCAAGCCTCGATGCCGTAGTAAGGCCAAGTGCTCAGATGATCACAATCTCTAACTATGCCAAGGAGGGCAGAAGCACGCGGGCTGGAGAAACTTTACAGTCATGGTCTCTTCATAAACAAGTATGATCCAACCTTACCTCGGTGACATCCATAACCTTGATGGCAGCCAGCTGACCCGTCTTAACATGTCGACCCTGAAAACACAAGAGAGCAAGACTGGTTATTACCAACACTCAGTTATTTAGACAGGGCAGCTGAGTCTCTAATTCGGCCTCCCTTTTGCTTCTTCTGTGACTAACAAGAGGGGTTGTGGTAAGAGTTCACCAATAGAACAACCAAGCTGGTAAAAATGAGACGGCAGATCAAACAAATTTAGATAAAACAATTTTTTTTTCATGGGTGTCATGTACCTAGCTTAAGCTCTGAGGTTCTCAAAAAGACTTTGTTAAATTTATGTGTATGCGCGTGTACGTGTGAGCTGATTTACACTACCTCCATCCAGGAGCCCATGAAGGCCAGATGAGGGCATCAGATTCCCTTAGGACTGAAGTTCCAGGGGATTCTGAGCCTATGTAGGGGCGGGTAATCGAGCCAGGAGGCCATTTTCCAGGATTCCAATCAACTTAAGTAATGTGTCTGTCTAAATATCAGGCCCACCAACCTTTGTTTCAATGGCCTAAAAAAAACCCTCTAGATATCTACTTTATGCTATAAATGGGTAATTGCATCTTCTTACCGGACTCCCAATAGCTACTACTTGATTTCACAAATTATAGTAAACTCAGGGAGTATAAAGACTATTATCCAGAGAATAGGAAGTATACAGAGAAATTCAGGGACAAGCAAAATAAACTTTGTTACAACTATAATTGTTGATCTGGGACCTAAACGGTGTAGCTTATTCATATCGCTCTGTATTAAAAACAAAGCAAAGGAACCAAGCCATCCTCCTCCTCTCACACTGACTCACAGTGGGTGTGGTAAGGGCCTGCCCTCTGAAGCAACTAGGAACTACTTAGTTCTAGACTGCTGTGTCAGAATGAGCACAGTCACGGTCTGTATACCTCATGGCATCATGGAGTACAGCAATCAAGGTGCACCAATGTGGGCCACTTGAGCAAATACAAGCCCAGCACGAGAGTCTAACCCATTAAGTAGCTCCCACGACGATGCCCGCACAATCACATGATTGATCAGTCACATGACTATGTCTGATCAATCGCATGACTCGGGCAGCAGTCACATGACTGCGGCCTCCCAATCACAAAGTAAAACTGTGTTTTTCTTGAATCCAATAAGAAAGAGCGCTTGCAAGCACCGTGTGAGTGAACCTCTGACTCACTCGGCCATGTAAGGGGCCCTACGGTACCCACACAGCCCTTCCAGCCTTTCTACGTGGCTACTTCCAAATCACCACAGCGACCTTCTCGCCGTCAGAAGTCAGGTGACAGGGGAAAGGAGGACAGCATGGGCTTTGTCTATGCTCTGCTGGGTAGGGACTCCTTAGATACCTGATATAGTACCACTTCTATTGTGGCATCTTTCTTTATTCCAAATAAGTCAGTTAACACAACTGTCGGTGTCGCTTCATGACAGTCTGCCTGCCTCACAGGAGCCGGAATTACCCCTCAGTGGAGAAACCTCATGGCTTTTGATTTCATTCCTGCCTTTTTTTTTTTTTAATTTTAGGAAAATGAATGTTTCCTTTTTAAGGGGGGAAAAAAACCAACCCTAGGCTTGGCAGTGATGCTCGCTAAGGAGAATAGCCTATTTTTCAACCTCCTTGCATGTTTCTAACCGAGTCAAAATTGCCTCCTTGCCCTTGCAAATGTGCAATACATAAACACAGGTTCCAAGAATAATCACACTACAGAGAGAGTTCAGGACACTGCTGTAGCCTGTCTTCTTAAAGAAGTCTGTCCCTGGCCCAGAGAAGGGCAGAGCAGATGATGTAAGGGAAGCTTCTCGGTTCCCATAAGGGGTCGGACGGCAATGGTCCCACTTTCCTAGAGCTTCTTCTAGCATCAAGCCCAAGCTAACTGATGCATGTTGCAAAATCTTCCTCTAGACCACTTAGACCTCCTTAAAATCCCTGATGGCAGGTAAAGTCTCACAGCCTCTTCTCACAGTAACAGGAATTCGGTGGATATATAACACACCCCAGAAGTTAGAGAGCTTCTGTTGGACGATAACCCACAGGGACGGTTCCAAAACTGCCTTATGACACATCGGCCATAAAGAGGTTTCTTTGGCTAATTGGTTTGGTTTTTTTTTTTTAAGACAAGGCCTCATGTCCCAGGCTACCCCATTCTAATCCTCCTACCTCAGCCTCTCAAATTCTAGGCTTCTGCATGCTCAGCTCCATCCCAAAGTACTAGACTAAACTAGACTCGCCCTTACGAATCCTTGCACTATGCACACCTGACGGGTCACTATAACTTTGCCCTGTTTCTGCTCATGGTGCTCTCCCTCCCTCCCCCTCCCCCTCCCCTCCCTGAAGCTTGCCCTTTAAAGCCATTCAACCTCAAAACAGACGCAACAGTGCACAAGGTTTTTATTTACTTTATGAAACTAAGTAAGCAACTGAGTGACTTAGGAAGTTTTTCCACCGACAGTACAGGCAGGTGCCAGGCCCTGTGACCTCAGCTCTGCAAACCTGAGCTTAAGGCCTGCACAGGCTTGTGGTCTGAAGAGAAGAGCAGAGACACGAGCCCAGCCTGGATCTGGGGACACTTGCTGTGTTCCTCATAGAACTTAGCACAAGCACCCCTGTTCTCATCTCCTAACACAGAGAAAGCAAGCCTTAGAGATGGGATGACCCACTGCCCTCACAGGTATGCAGGTTAAACAGGTGCATCCTATCTAACCAAATTAAACAGAAGCTTCAAGCGTGTTATTCTACACGTATTGGTAGTGATTTCTAATACACAACAGCCAACAGCCACTTATACTGCTAGTCCCTGGCTGAACATAAAAGAGTGTGAAGACAGACTTAGAGCTCGTGGGTCCCTGAACCCTGTAAAGGGCTTTTGTCGACCGCCATAATTACCTCATTGGCCTTTTTAAAAATAAACATTGGAAATCAAAATGCTTCAAGCAACTCGACCAAATTTGGTCTATAAATGCTTAACAACCTGGTAACTACTCAAGGAGATGGTTATCTGGAAATGTTTGTTTGTGTTCACCTGTACACACACACACACACACACACACACACACACACACACACACACACACACACACACACACACACACACACAGAGTGTGGAGAAACACTATATTTATCTTCTGAGAGAAGCTGTATTTGTAGTTGAATCATACAACATTAAGAAACTATCTGCTCCCTTGCCAGGAAGGGCAGTTTCTAGGAAGCAGTAATCACCTGGAGAGAATCAATCCAGGGGGAGGACATTGATTCGCTCAGAACTGGAGCAGCATGAAATCTTCTCCACGGCCCAGAGCAGGCATGCGGGGGTAACGGGCCACAAGTGAAAGAACATGATGTTTACAAAGGATGACAAGCCCTGTCACAAAACCATGCCATCTCTCTGCAGACAAGCAGGCAGGAATGGCTCGTCTCATAAGGGTAGAAAGATTTCATTCCGGCTGCCTCGTTTGCACTCAATTATAAACTTTGTTTCTGAAACCTGTTCCTAGACATCCAAGTGATGTTCACCGGGGTTCAGCTGATGAAACAACTTGGATAACAAGCAAGAACTTAGCTTGAATGCCCAGTACTCACATAAAGCTGGATAGAGCCTGTCTGTTCATATGGCAAGGAGGCAGAGAGAAGCCATGAAAGTTCACCAGTTAGCCTGTGTATGGCTATCTGCAATCAACAGATCCTGTGCCTCACAGGAAAAAGACAAGGACCCAGCAACACCCAAGGTTGTCTATCTTCTGACCTCCACACAACTGCACCCTCGTTCACACACAAGTGTGCACCACACACACACAATATTATTTTTAAAAAGTTTATGGAGGGGTTTGAAGTGAGGAAACCTGAGTTTGATTACTAGCACTAGCTCACAACCACCTGCACTTCCAACTCCAAGGGATCTAACATGCTCTCCTGACCACCACAGGCCCCTGCATACAGGCGGTATGCATACATGTGCACAAGCACCAGCACACACATGCACATCCTTTTATTTAAAAAAGGAAAAAAAATACCTAAGGTGTTTTCTAGTAAATAAGCCAAGCTCAAAACAAACATAAAATGGTTGCTTCTGTCCCCACAGAATGTGCATAGGTTTACCCCAGATCCAAAGACAGTAAAGACCCACGACTTCCTAAAGCAGTATCTGCTGACTTTTCGTGCACCCTAGGGTTTGAGGATCCCTTCTGAAGAATGCTGAGAGCAGGGTAGTCTTCTCCAGGGAAGAGCACACCGACTGGAGTGACATTATACAGACTGAGCGGGGCATACATAGAAGTATGTATGCCTATCCACATACATATAGGGATGCAGCCACAATTAGTGAAAACAGAAGCCATGAACTTAAAAAGAGGGAAGGCAGAGGTATACAAAAGGGTTTGGGAGGAAGAAAGGGTAGGGAGAAATGTTGAATTTTAATGTAATCTCAAAAATATTTTTAATATTAAAAAAAAAAATACTGAGAAGACCAGAGCCAGATTCACCTCTCCCTTACACACAGTTCATCGGAGGAAGGAAAGCCAAGGAGCCACACCAACACAACACCCCATCTAAGCCAACACATCACAACCATGCCATCTAGACCACAGAGAGCTCAGCTTGAAACCTCCAAGGCCCTCCTTGCTCTGAGTTCAGTTTCTAAAGCTCTTGGAGCCTCCATGGCCCTGTGGTAAAGTGTGAGTTCAGCACTAGGCAACCTTAATGACCACCATCCATCCATCCCAGTTTAACTGGTTCTGCACTGTGAACCTCAAAACCACAATCTTCCCTGTGAGGACACTTTTCCAGGAAGTGCCTTTAAAATACGTTAGTAGGATGGAAAGGGGACACAGCAGCCAAACAGCACTCTGTGAGCCATCTTAGCCAAGGAAGCTTGGCACCAGCTCAGGACACTGAGAAAACCGTGTTCTAAGCATCCCCCTGCAGGAGAGCAGAACAGGGCAGCAGGAGCCATACTGTCTGACCTCCCACATGGGGCTAAGAGCAGGAAGGCTCACAACTGTACAAAGCTCATCCACAGCTGCTTCTTACTACAACCAGCATCTGCTGTCGGTTCTCCATCTCCCAGGGCCAGTGCTTCAGATGAGCAGGCAGACAACGGAAACATAAGAATGTATACTATGCCTTAAAGGGAGGAGGGGGACCTGGAGAGATGGCTCAGTGGTTAAGAGCACTGACTGCTCTTCCAGAGGTCCTGAGTTCAATTCCCAGAAACCACATGGTGGCTCCCATCTGTAATGGGATAAGATGCCCTCTGCTGGTGTGTCTGAAGAGAGCTATAATGTACAAACATATAATAAGTAAATACATCTTTAAAGAATATTTACCATGAGACCAGCCGGAACCTGTTTTAATAAAGAAGACAGAACACCTATTCTCTCAGGTGTTTACAATCAGAAAACTCAACATTGAATCATTCCATCATCTGGTAAAAGCTACTTTCCCCAAAACGGCACTAATGAGTACCGATGGTGGGAGTGAAAGGCTAGGACAAAGGACATGACGACTGGCTTACGCCACACCCCTCCACAACCAAAGACTCTTCATCTTACATAGCTGAGTTGACAAATGGAAGAAAAATAAAATACATTATGTACCACGTCTTCTTTAAAGAACTGATATGAATGAGAAACGTCCTAAACCTTGAATTCTTGAGCACCATTAAAAAAATGTGTTTGCTAATGGCTCAGGGAAATTATTATGAACACCAAGTACAACCCTTCAGGGGGTACAGAAAGTTCAGGGCAATACAAAAGCCAAGTCATCTGGACTCTTCATGTATGTTCTGCCACTTAGAAATTGTCTCAAAACACAGCTTCTTACACTGTGGGTTCAGATCCCAAAAAGGGAACATAATTGAATGTGGGGTGTCATGGTTTGAGTATGCCTAGCCCAGGGAGTGGCACTATTTGGAGGTGAGGTCTTGCTGGAGTAGGTGTGTCACTGTGGGCATGAACTTTAAGACCCTCATCCTAGCTGCCTGGAAGCCAGTTTTCTGCTAGCAGCCTTCAGATGAAGATGTAGAACTCTCAGCTCCTCCTGCACCATTCCTGCCTGGATGCTACCATGCTCCCTCCTTGATAATGGACTGAACCTCTGAACCTGTAAGCCAGCCTCAATTAAATGTTGTCCTTATAAGAGTTGCCTTGGTCATGGTGTCTCTTCACAGCAGTAAAACCCTAAGACATGAGGTCATAAAAATTTGGGCAAAAATAAAGGTTTCTGACCATACAAAGATAAAAATTAATCAAAAAACAAATACTTGATTCCAAAGTGTTTGTGACATCATCCCAGATTCCCTACAGCCTGGGCTCCAGACATGGATACACACACACACACACACACACACACACAAGTATTCCATACACAGATACACACACACACACACAAGTATTCCATACACAGATACACACACACACACACACACACACACACAAGTATTCCATACACAGATACACACACACACACAAGTATTCCATACACAGATACACACACACACACAAGTATTCCATACACAGATACACACACACACACATACAAGTATCCCATATAGCATGTGTCGGATGCAGTCCAACTTCAAGAAACAGTGCCTGAGATGGCTGAGTTCAGTCTCGATTATTCACGACATCTGGCAGACAGACGGCAGTGTTTTACTAAGTACAAAGTTCTCAGTAAAAAGGAGAGATAGGAGATAGCCCAATGGGCAATGTGTTCAGGTTCTCAGCGGCCATGTCAAAAGCTTGGCATGAAAACATGTACCCAGAAGGAGCACCAGTACTGAAAGCAAACACAAGATGATCCAAGGGGCTCACTGCCCAGCCAGTCCAGCCAATCGGTGAGCTCCAGTCACTGAGACCGTATCTTAAACAATAAGCAAGAGAAATGAGTGGAGGATGGCACCTAACACTGACTTCTGACCTCCATGAGCACACACAGCAATCACTACTCACCCTTCAATTTTAATCATCCTGCTTGCTGCAAGAGCGACATTTATCCAGGAAAAAAGGTCACATGGAACTGTGGTGCTATCGCCTTACCCAAGAAGTTTCCGTCAATTTTTCCCTTGTGATTTCACAGCATACTTTGTGAAACTACACCCACAGCACCACGGCAGTGATGTAAGCTCGAGCTCACCAAGGGACCGAGGGGCAACAGTTCCCATTGGCTTAAGGATAGGCATCTCAGACACTATCTAAGGACAAGGGATCATGTGATAAAAGGATTCTGACTCCGTTCTGGCCTGATGACCTGCCTCTGGATTCCTACTTACCACCAACCTAAACCTTTAATTAATTAAAGTTTGCAAGGGACAGCTTCTCTAACCAACACTGCTCCTGAGCCTAGATTCAGGTACATTGCTCAAGGAATCTAACTGTGAGCACTCCACTGAATCAAAGAATGAGAAGGAGAAAAGGATCATTATAAAAAGAAATTTATGGTGCACACCACTACACATCACTGCTTGCATGTGGTTCCGTGGACAATGACTGAAGTGCTGTGTAACAGTGGCAAAGGCCTGTTTGCATCCATATTAAAACAGACTCTGTGCTGACTTGTTCTGGCTACACCACTTGCTTCCATTTTGTGTTACCCTGGCACCATATTAAGGTACTTCCTGGAAGCTCTACAGCCAGAACCCACTCACGAAACACAACAGGCTCTTGTCCCTGGCCATTTACTGACTAAATCGAGCATCACATCCTGAAGCTTCTGTGTTCTCGGGTTGAGGGGTAGTATGATATTTGAACTTTATCTTTGTTGTTGTTGAACATTACGAAAACCAGGGAGTTATGCATCTTCTTAAACTTTATCAGTGTCTGCTGCATGCTCAGGGCACAAAGTAATGGGTTTCATACATTTCTGTTCAATTGTATCATGAACTTTGGGCATATTTTCTCTCCATTACCACCCCTGACTTCTCTTCCTCTCCCACTAATTTTCTTCTTCCACCTTTAAAGCCCAGACTTGCAATTTGCCTTCCAAGTTTAGTTTGAAAGCACTGGTGTCTTAGGCTGAGCTGACAGCGACCCCACATGAGCCAGCAGCGCAGTCAGTAGCCTCTCAGACTTCCTCATGCAGAGTCCTGAAGGACTCTAGAAAGGCACAGGCTAGCCCTTTGGACCTGTGCTGAGTCTTTGGAAGACATTGCTGTCATTACGTTGTGGCCTTTGTTGTGTCTTTAGTAGAATTCACTTGCTTGATCCCATCTGAATCTATGGCACCATGTCCCGTGGAGGGTAACATGGACACGCTATCCTGAATCACATGTTGCAGTCAGCTGAGCACTGCACCACAGTTAATAAGCTCCATGGCCGTCTCCTGGATGCATGGAATGGGCAGGTGCTGAACCTAGAAGACGGCAATACAAGAAGCAGGAACCGTGAGGCCGACTTAAGGCGCCAACGGGGCACTCCTGAGAGCCCTGATCCTGTCCTCTCCCTCCTGTGCCCACACTAACCTACCATGCAAACAGCACCCCAAGAGACAAGACACATGCCAGACATGGGCAAACTGTAGGTAGGGATGGTTTGCTTCCCTTCACCAGGCGATACGCTGTTTGGTTGGTGTTGGTTGTTATTTAAGGTGCTGGAAAAAGAAAGGAGGGAAATATAAAGATGGCAAGTCACTAGTTAGTAGACTCTAAGCTCTCACCATCAATACCAGTCCAAACCTGCACACAGTAGGCAGTCAGCAAATGGTTTTCAACAAATAATAAAGAAGAGGAACAAGCCTTTGTATATATAATCTCAACAGGAGCCAGACCCTTCAAGCCCCTGTGATAACTTTTCCTCTAGGTTTCAAGGTAATTCCATATAAACATTGCCTCCTTCAACAGACCATCCGTGGATGAGTTCATTGAGATACAACTTCTTCACAGAACACACAATCAAATGGAGGTGGGGAGAAGGAGGAAAAGGTGGGGGGGGGGGGTGAAGGGAAGGGAGGGGAGGGGAGAGGAAGGAGAGAAAGAAGAGGAAAAGGAGAAAGAAATCAAATGGCCTCTCCAGGGCCAGACACAGACACCCCAGCTGTCCCATGCATTCACCCTCATGACACACCGTACGTAACCTTGCAAAGCCACTGAACAACAATACACAGGAAACTTCAGGGATTTACACTGACGGGTGAATTTGAAACTTACAGATGGATAGCTACAGCCTTAATCCAACACTTAAAAAATAAGAACTATATAAATGGGGTGGGGGAGGGGTGCAGAAAACCCTAGTCATCATCAAATGATTAACCCACAAATATGTAATAATACAAAACCCAGAGAGCCAGCTGGAGAGGCCCAGGGCCTGGCACTGGAAAAGAAGGCCTGTAGATCTGGCTGTGATCTGTGAGCCATTCGATCCTCCAAGAGCACTCAGGTGAATTTCCTAGGAAAAGCACAGTTCTCTTTAACACTCAGAAACCAAAGAAGAGCACACTGACAGCTTTAGGGTAATGGATCTGTTCTAACTATAGACTCAACATCAACACGTGTTTTAAAGACTATTCCAACGTGTGCACACAAAGAAGGCACCATCACCTGACCTTTTTTTAAGTAACGGGACTGAAGCAGCAATGACTCAAAGCCCAGGAGGTGCCTGAGCCCTTGGTTCCCTTTTCCTGTTTTCTCAGTGAGGGCCCCTCAGGACAAGACAGACAGACAGACACATCCGCTCAGAAACTGCTGTTTCCTGGCATTGTCTTCCTCCCCTCCCCCTTCCCTTCCTTTTTCCTACTCTCTTACAAGAGTAAGTCACTCAAGAAATGGTGATCCAGGATGTTCAGATAGAAAAATATCAAAACCAAGATGGGTAGAAATCCTACCCAGATGTTAGAATCCTCAGTGAGATATATGGAGGGCACAGTGATGCACAAGAATGTGAGATGGGTAGCTGCGGATCATCTGAAGGACTGCCCCACACTCTTCTGAAAGCCACATAAAGCAGGGCTGAGGATCACGCACAGTGGTGAGCGTGCAGGCCCACGCC